>NW_026536096.1:25000-32500 GCF_028551555.1 Melozone crissalis | reverse complement strand
CCCTTCCCTTAGCTTCCCTTCCCTTCCTTCCCGGAACCTTCCCTGAACCTTCCTGAACCTTCCCTTCCCTTCCCTTCCCTTCCCTTCCCTTCCCTTCCCTTCCCTTCCCGCACCTTCCCGCACCTTCCCGCACCTTCCCTTCCCTTCCCTTCCCTTCCCTTCCCTTCCCTTCCTTCCCTTCCCTTCCCTTCCCTTCCCGGAACCTTCCCTTCCCGGAACCTTCCCTTCCCGCACCTTCCCGGAACCTGCCCTTCCGGAACCTTCCCTTCCCGGAACCTTCCCTTCCCTTACCGGAACCTTCCTTCCCGCACCTTCCCTTCCCTTCCCTCCCGGACCTTCCCGTACCTTCCCGCACCTTCCCTTCCCTTCTCTTCCCTTCCCTTCCCTTCCCTTCCCTTCCCTTCCCTTCCCTTCCCTTCCCTTCCCTTCCCTTCCCTTCCCTTCCCTTCCCTTCCCTTCACTTCCCTTCCCGGAACCTTCCCGGAACCTTCCCTTCCCTTCCCGGAACCTTCCCTTCCCTTCCCGTAACCTTCCCTTCCCTTCCCTTCCCTTCCCTTCCCTTCCCGCACCTTCCCTTCCCGAACCTTCCTTCACTTCCCTTCCCTTCCCGCACCTTCCCTTCCCGAACCTTCCCTTCCCTTCCCTTCCCTTCCCTTCCCTTCCCTTCCCTTCCCTTCCCTTCCCTTCCCTTCCCTTCCCTTCCCGGAACCTTCCCTGAACCTTCCCTGAACCTTCCCTGAACCTTCCCTGAACCTTCCCTTCCCTGAACCTTCCCTTCCCTTCCCTTCCCTTCCCGCACCTTCCCGCACCTTCCCGCACCTTCCCGCACCTTCCCGCACCTTCCCACACCTTCCCTTCCCTTCCCTTCCCTTCCCTTCCCTTCCCTTCCCTTCCCTTCCCTCCCTTCCCTTCCCTTCCCGTCCCTTCCCTTCCCTTCCCTTCCCTTCCCTTCCCTTCCCTTCCCTTCCCTTCCATTCCCTTCCCTTCCCTTCCCCTCCCCTCCCTTCCCTACCCTTCCCTTCCCTTCCCTTCCCGGAACCTTCCCTTCCCGGAACCTTCCCTTCCCGGAACCTTCCCTTCCCTTCCCTTCCAGGAACCTTCCCTTCCCTTCCCTTCCCTTCTCTTCCCTTCCCTTCCCTTCCCTTCCCGTCCCGGAACCTTCCCAGAACCTTCCCGGAACCTTCCCTTCCCGGAACCTTCCCTTCCCGGAACCTTCCCTTCCCTTCCCTTCCCTTCCCTTCCCTTCCCTTCCCTTCCCTTCCCGGAACATTCCCTTCCCTTCCCTTCCCTGAACCTTCCCTGAACCTTCCCTGAACCTTCCCTTCCCTGAACCTTCCCTTCCCTTCCCTTCCCTTCCCTTCCCTTCCCTTCCCTTCCCGCACCTTCCGCACCTTCCCACACCTTCCCTTCCCTTCCCTTCCCGGAACCTTCCCTTCCTGGAACCTTCCCTTCCCTTCCCTTCCCTTCCCTTCCCTTCCCTTCCCTTCCCTTCCCACACCTTACCTTCCCTTCCCTTCCCTTCCCTTCCGTTCCCTTCCCTTCGCTTCCCTTCCCTTCCCTTCCCTTCCCTTCCCTTCCCTTCCCTTCCCTTCCCTTCCCTTCCCGCACCTTCCCTTCCCTTCCCTTCCCGCACCTTCCCTTCCCTTCCCGCACCTTCCCTTCCCTTCCCTTCCCTTCCCTTCCCTTCCCTTCCCTTCCCGGAACCTTCCCGGAACCTTCCCGGAACCATCCCGGAACCTCCCCTTCCCTTCCCTTCCCTTCCCTTCCCTTCCCTTCCCTTCCCGCACCTTCCTTTCCCTTCCCTTCCCTTCCCTTCCCTTCCCTTCCCTTCCCTTCCCTTCCCTTCCCTTCCCTTCCCTTCCCTTCCCTTCCCTACCCCTCCCCTCCCTTCCCTACCCTTCCCTTCCCTTCCCTTCCCTTCCCTTCCCGGAACCTTCCCTTCCCGGAACCTTCCCTTCCCTTCCCTTCCCTTCCCTTCCCTTCCCTTCCCTTCCCTTCCCTTCCCGCACCTTCCCTTCCCGCACCTTCCCTTCCCTTCCCTTCCCTTCCCTTCCCTTCCCTTCCCTTCCCTTCCCTTCCCTTCCCTTCCCGCACCTTCCCTTCCCTTCCCTTCCCTTCCCTTCCCTTCCCGGAACCTTCCCGGAACCTTCCCGGAACCTTCCCGGAACCATCCCGGAACCTCCCCTTCCCTTCCCTTCCCTTCCCTTCCCTTCCCTTCCCTTCCCTTCCCTTCCCGGAAACTTCCCTTCCCGCACCTTCCCGCACCTTCCCACACCTTCCCTTCCCTTCCCTTCCCGGAACCTTCCCTTCCTGGAACCTTCCCTTCCCTTCCCTTCCCTTCCCTTCCCTTCCCTTCCCTTCCCTTCCCTTCCCTTCCCTTCCTTCCCTTCCCTTCCCTTCCCACACCTTCCCTTCCCTTCCCTTGCCTTCCCTTGCCTTCCCTTGCCTTCCCTTGCCTTCCCTTCCCTTCCCTTCCCTTCCCTTCCCTTCCCTTCCCTTCTGTTCCCTTCCGTTCCCTTCCCTTAGCTTCCCTTCCCTTCCCTTCCCGGAACCTTCCCTGAACCTTCCCTTCCCTTCCCTTCCCTTCCCTTCCCTTCCCTTCCCTTCCCTTCCCTTCCCTTCCCGCACCTTCCCGCACCTTCCCTTCCCTTCCCTTCCCTTCCCTTCCCTTCCCTTCCCTTCCCTTCCCTTCCCTTCCCTTCCCGGAACCTTCCCTTCCCGGAACCTTCCCTTCCCGCACCTTCCCGGAACCTGCCCTTCCCAGAACCTTCCCTTCCCGGAACCTTCCCTTCCCTTACCGGAACCTTCCCTTCCCGCACCTTCCCTTCCCTTCCCTTCCCGGACCTTCCCGTACCTTCCCGCACCTTCCCTTCCCTTCTCTTCCCTTCCCTTCCCTTCCCTTCCCTTCCCTTCCCTTCCCTTCCCTTCCCTTCCCTTCCCTTCCCTTCCCTTCCCTTCCCTTCCCTTCCCTTCCCTTCCCTTCCCTTCCCTTCCCTTCCCTTCCCACACCTTCCCTTCCCTTCCCTTCCCGGAACCTTCCCTTCCTGGAACCTTCCCTTCCCTTCCCTTCCCTTCCCTTCCCTTCCCTTCCCTTCCCTTCCCTTCCCTTCCCTTCCCTTCCCTTCCCTTCCCACACCTTACCTTCCCTTCCCTTCCCTTCCCTTCCGTTCCCTTCCCTTCGCTTCCCTTCCCTTCCCTTCCCTTCCCTTCCCTTCCCTTCCCTTCCCTTCCCTTCCCTTCCCGCACCTTCCCTTCCCTTCCCTTCCCGCACCTTCCCTTCCCTTCCCGCACCTTCCCTTCCCTTCCCTTCCCTTCCCTTCCCTTCCCGGAACCTTCCCGGAACCTTCCCGGAACCATCCCGGAACCTCCCCTTCCCTTCCCTTCCCTTCCCTTCCCTTCCCTTCCCTTCCCGGAAACTTCCCTTCCCGGAACCTTCCCTTACCTACCCGGAACCTTCCCTTCCCTTCCCGGAACCTTCCCTTCCCTTCCCTTCCCTTCCCTTCCCTTCCCTTCCCTTCCCTTCCCGCACCTTCCTTTCCCTTCCCTTCCCTTCCCTTCCCTTCCCTTCCCTTCCCTTCCCTTCCCTTCCCTTCCCTTCCCTTCCCTTCCCTTCCGTTCCCTTCCCTTCCCTTCCCTTCCCCTCCCCTCCCTTCCCTACCCTTCCCTTCCCTTCCCTTCCCTTCCCGGAACCTTCCCTTCCCGGAACCTTCCCTTCCCTTCCCTTCCCTTCCCTTCCCTTCCCTTCCCTTCCCTTCCCTTCCCTTCCCTTCCCTTCCCTTCCCTTCCCTTCCCTTCCCTTCCCGCACCTTCCCTTCCCGCACCTTCCCTTCCCTTCCCTTCCCTTCCCTTCCCTTCCCGCACCTTCCCTTCCCTTCCCTTCCCTTCCCTTCCCTTCCCTTCCCTTCCCTTCCCTTCCCGGAACCTTCCCGGAACCATCCCGGAACCTCCCCTTCCCTTCCCTTCCCTTCCCTTCCCTTCCCTTCCCTTCCCGCACCTTCCCGCACCTTCCCACACCTTCCCTTCCCTTCCCTTCCCGGAACCTTCCCTTCCTGGAACCTTCCCTTCCCTTCCCTTCCCTTCCCTTCCCTTCCCTTCCCTTCCCTTCCCTTCCCTTCCTTCCCTTCCCTTCCCTTCCCACACCTTCCCTTCCCTTCCCTTGCCTTCCCTTGCCTTCCCTTGCCTTCCCTTCCCTTCCCTTCCCTTCCCTTCCCTTCCCTTCCCTTCCGTTCCCTTCCCTTCCCTTCCCTTAGCTTCCCTTCCCTTCCCTTCCCGGAACCTTCCCTGAACCTTCCCTGAACCTTCCCTTCCCTTCCCTTCCCTTCCCTTCCCTTCCCTTCCCTTCCCTTCCCGCACCTTCCCGCACCTTCCCGCACCTTCCCGCACCTTCCCTTCCCTTCCCTTCCCTTCCCTTCCCTTCCCTTCCCTTCCCTTCCCTTCCCTTCCCTTCCCGGAACCTTCCCTTCCCGGAACCTTCCCTTCCCGCACCTTCCCGGAACCTGCCCTTCCCGGAACCTTCCCTTCCCGGAACCTTCCCTTCCCTTACCGGAACCTTCCCTTCCCGCACCTTCCCTTCCCTTCCCTTCCCGGACCTTCCCGTACCTTCCCGCACCTTCCCTTCCCTTCTCTTCCCTTCCCTTCCCTTCCCTTCCCTTCCCTTCCCTTCCCTTCCCTTCCCTTCCCTTCCCTTCCCTTCCCTTCCCTTCCCTTCACTTCCCTTCCCGGAACCTTCCCGGAACCTTCCCTTCCCTTCCCGGAACCTTCCCTTCCCTTCCCGTAACCTTCCCTTCCCTTCCCTTCCCTTCCCTTCCCTTCCCTTCCCGCACCTTCCCTTCCCGAACCTTCCCTTCCCTTCCCTTCCCTTCCCTTCCCTTCCCTTCCCTTCCCTTCCCTTCCCTTCCCTTCCCTTCCCTTCCCTTCCCTTCCCTTCCCTTCCCTTCCCTTCCCGGAACCTTCCCTGAACCTTCCCTGAACCTTCCCTGAACCTTCCCTGAACCTTCCCTTCCCTGAACCTTCCCTTCCCTGAACCTTCCCTTCCCTGAACCTTCCCTTCCCGCACCTTCCCGCACCTTCCCGCACCTTCCCGCACCTTCACGCACCTTCCCGCACCTTCCCACACCTTCCCTTCCCTTCCTTTCCCGGAACCTTACCTTCCCTTCCCTTCCCTTCCCTTCCCTTCCCTTCCCTTCCCTTCCCTTCCCTTCCCTTCCCTTCCCTTCCCGGAACCTTCCCTTCCCTTCCCGGAACCTTCCCTTCCTTTCCCTTCCCTTCCCTTCCCTTCCCTTCCCTTCCCTTCCCTTCCCTTCCCTTCCCTTCCCTTCCCTTCCCTTCCCTTCCCTTCCCTTCCCGCACCTTCCCTTCCCTTCCCTTCCCTTCCCTTCCCTTCCCTTCCCTTCCCTTCCCTTCCCTTCCCTTCCCTTCCATTCCCTTCCCTTCCCTTCCCCTCCCCTCCCTTCCCTACCCTTCCCTTCCCTTCCCTTCCCTTCCCGGAACCTTCCCTTCCAGGAACCTTCCCTTCCCTTCCCTTCCCTTCTCTTCCCTTCCCTTCCCTTCCCTTCCCGGAACCTTCCCAGAACCTTCCCGGAACCTTCCCTTCCCGTAACCTTCCCTTCCCTTCCCTTCCCTTCCCTTCCCTTCCCTTCCCTTCCCTTCCCACACCTTCCCTTCCCTTCCCTTCCCTTCCCTTCCCGGAACCTTCCCGGAACCTTCCCGGAACCTTCCCGGAACCTTCCCTTCCCAGAACCTTCCCGCACCTTCCCGGAAACTTCCCTTCCCTTCCCGGAACCTTCCCTTCCTTTCCCTTCCCTTCCCGCACCTTCCCGCACCTTCCCGCACCTTCCCTTCCCTTCCCCTTCCCTTCCCTTCCCTTCCCTTCCCTTCCCTTCCCTTCCCTTCCCTTCCCTTCCCTTCCCTTCCCTTCCCTTCCCGCACCTTCCTTTCCCTTCCCTTCCCTTCCCTTCCCTTCCCTTCCCTTCCCTTCCCTTCCCTTCCCTTCCCTTCCCTTCCCTTCCCTTCCCTTCCGTTCCCTTCCCTACCCTTCCCTTCCCCTCCCCTCCCTTCCCTACCCTTCCCTTCCCTTCCCTTCCCTTCCCGGAACCTTCCCTTCCCTTCCCTTCCCTTCCCTTCCCTTCCCTTCCCTTCCCTTCCCGCACCTTCCCTTCCCTTCCCTTCCCTTCCCTTCCCTTCCCGCACCTTCCCTTCCCTTCCCTTCCCTTCCCTTCCCTTCCCTTCCCTTCCCTTCCCGGAACCTTCCCGGAACCTTCCCGGAACCATCCCGGAACCTCCCCTTCCCTTCCCTTCCCTTCCCTTCCCTTCCCTTCCCTTCCCGCACCTTCCCGCACCTTCCCACACCTTCCCTTCCCTTCCCTTCCCGGAACCTTCCCTTCCTGGAACCTTCCCTTCCCTTCCCTTCCCTTCCCTTCCCTTCCCTTCCCTTCCCTTCCCTTCCCTTCCTTCCCTTCCCTTCCCTTCCCACACCTTCCCTTCCCTTCCCTTGCCTTCCCTTGCCTTCCCTTGCCTTCCCTTCCCTTCCCTTCCCTTCCCTTCCCTTCCCTTCCCTTCCCTTCCGTTCCCTTCCGTTCCCTTCCCTTAGCTTCCCTTCCCTTCCCTTCCCGGAACCTTCCCTGAACCTTCCCTGAACCTTCCCTTCCCTTCCCTTCCCTTCCCTTCCCTTCCCTTCCCTTCCCGCACCTTCCCGCACCTTCCCGCACCTTCCCGCACCTTCCCGCACCTTCCCTTCCCTTCCCTTCCCTTCCCTTCCCTTCCCTTCCCTTCCCTTCCCTTCCCTTCCCTTCCCTTCCCGGAACCTTCCCTTCCCGGAACCTTCCCTTCCCGCACCTTCCCGGAACCTGCCCTTCCCGGAACCTTCCCTTCCGGAACCTTCCCTTCCCTTACCGGAACCTTCCCTTCCCGCACCTTCCCTTCCCTTCCCTTCCCGGACCTTCCCGTACCTTCCCGCACCTTCCCTTCCCTTCTCTTCCCTTCCCTTCCCTTCCCTTCCCTTCCCTTCCCTTCCCTTCCCTTCCCTTCCCTTCCCTTCCCTTCCCTTCCCGGAACCTTCCCGGAACCTTCCCTTCCCTTCCCGGAACCTTCCCTTCCCTTCCCGTAACCTTCCCTTCCCTTCCCTTCCCTTCCCTTCCCTTCCCGCACCTTCCCTTCCCGAACCTTCCCTTCCCTTCCCTTCCCTTCCCTTCCCTTCCCTTCCCTTCCCTTCCCTTCCCTTCCCTTCCCTTCCCTTCCCTTCCCTTCCCTTCCCTTCCCTTCCCTTCCCTTCCCGGAACCTTCCCTGAACCTTCCCTGAACCTTCCCTGAACCTTCCCTGAACCTTCCCTTCCCTGAACCTTCCCTTCCCTGAACCTTCCCTTCCCTGAACCTTCCCTTCCCGCACCTTCCCGCACCTTCCCGCACCTTCCCGCACCTTCACGCACCTTCCCGCACCTTCCCACACCTTCCCTTCCCTTCCTTTCCCGGAACCTTCCCTTCCCTTCCCTTCCCTTCCCTTCC
>NW_026536096.1:15000-17500 GCF_028551555.1 Melozone crissalis | reverse complement strand
TCCCTTCCCTTCCCTTCCCTTCCCTTCCCTTCCCGGAACCTTCCCGGAACCTTCCCGGAACCTTCCCTTCCCTTCCCGGAACCTTCCCTTCCCTTCCCGTAACGTTCCCTTCCCTTCCCTTCCCTTCCCTTCCCTTCCCGGAACCTTCCCTTAACCTTCCTGAACCTTCCCTGAACCTTCCCTGACCCTACCTCCCTTCCCTTCCCTTCCCTTCCCTGAACCTTCCCTTCCCTTCCCTTCCCTTCCCGCACCTTCCCGCACCTTCCCGCACCTTCCCGCACCTTCACGCACCTTCCCGCACCTTCCCACACCTTCCCTTCCCTTCCCTTCCCTTCCCTTCCTTCCCTTCCTTCCCTTCCCTTCCCTTCCCTTCCCTTCCCTTCCCTTCCCTTCCCTTCCCTTCCCTTCCCTTCCCTTCCCTTCCATTCCCTTCCCTTCCCTTCCCCTCCCCTCCCTTCCCTACCCTTCCCTTCCCTTCCCTTCCCTTCCCGGAACCTTCCCTTCCCGGAACCTTCCCTTCCCGGAACCTTCCCTTCCCTTCCCTTCAGGAACCTTCCCTTCCCTTCCCTTCCCTTCTCTTCCCTTCCCTTCCCTTCCCTTCCCGGAACCTTCCCAGAACCTTCCCGGAACCTTCCCTTCCCGTAACCTTCCCTTCCCTTCCCTTCCCTTCCCTTCCCTTCCCTTCCCTTCCCATCCCACACCTTCCCTTCCCTTCCCTTCCCTTCCCTTCCCGGAACCTTCCCGGAACCTTCCGGAACCTTCCCGGAACCTTCCCTGCCCAGAACATTCCCGCACCTTCCCGGAAACTTCCCTTCCCTTCCCGGAACCTTCCCTTCCTTTCCCTTCCTTTCCCGCACCTTCCCGCACCTTCCCGCACCTTCCTTTCCCTTCCCTTCCCTTCCCTTCCCTTCCCTTCCCTTCCCTTCCCTTCCTTCCCTTCCCTTCCCTTCCCTTCCTTCCCTTCCCTTCCCTTCCCTTCCCTTCCCTTCCCTTCCTTTCCCTTCCCTTCCCGCACCTTCCCGCACCTTCCCGCACCTTCCTTTCCCTTCCCTTCCCTTCCCTTCCCTTCCCGGACCCTTCCTTCCCTTCCCTTCCCTTCCCTTCCCTTCCCTTCCCTTCCCTTCCCTTCCCTTCCTTCCCTTCCCTTCCCTTCCCTTCCCTTCCTTCCCTTCCATTCCCTTCCCTTCCCTTCCCTCCCCTCCCTTCCCTTCCTTTCCCTTCCCTTCCCTTCCCTTCCCTTCCCTTCCCTTCCCTTCCCTTCCCTTCCCTTCCCTTCCCTTCCCTTCCCTTCCCTTCCCTTCCCTTCCCTTCCCTTCCCTTCCCTTCCATTCCCTTCCCTTCCCTTCCCCTCCCCTCCCTTCCCTACCCTTCCCTTCCCTTCCCTTCCCTTCCCGGAACCTTCCCTTCCCGGAACCTTCCCTTCCCGGAACCTTCCCTTCCCTTCCCTTCCAGGAACCTTCCTTCCCTTCCCTTCCCTTCTCTTCCCTTCCCTTCCCTTCCCTTCCCGGAACCTTCCCAGAACCTTCCCGGAACCTTCCCTTCCCGGAACCTTCCCTTCCCTTTCCCTTCCCTTCCCTTCCCTTCCCGGAACCTTCCCGTAACCTTCCCGGAACCTTCCCTTCCCTTCCCTTCCCTTGCCACACCTTCCCTTCCCTTCCCTTCCCTTCCCTTCCCTTCCCTTCCCTTCCTTCCCTTCCCTTCCTTCCCTTCCCTTCCCTTCCCTTCCCTTCCCTTCCCTTCCCTTCCCTTCCCTTCCCACACCTTCCCTTCCCTTCCCTTCCCTTCCCTTTCCTTCCCTTCCCGCACCTTCCCTTCCCTTCCCTTCCCTTCCCTTCCCTTCCCTTCCCTTCCCTTCCCTTGCCGGAACCTTCCCTTCCCGGAACCTTCCCTTCCCTTCCCTTCCCGGAACCTTCCCGTAACCTTCCCGGAACCTTCCCTTCCCTTCCCTTCCCTTCCCTTCCCACACCTTCCCTTCCTTCCCTTCCCTTCCCTTCCCTTCCCTTCCCTTCCCTTCCCTTCCCTTCCCTTCCCTTCCCTTCCCTTCCCTTCCTTTCCCTTCCCTTCCCGCACCTTCCCGCACCTTCCCGCACCTTCCTTTCCCTTCCCTTCCCTTCCCTTCCCTTCCCGGAACCTTCCCTTCCCTTCCCTTCCCTTCCCTTCCCTTCCCTTCCCTTCCCTTCCCTTCCCTTCCCTTCCCTTCCCTTCCCTTCCCTTCCCTTCCCTTCCCTTCCCTTCCCTTCCCTTCCCTTCCCTTCCCTTCCCTTCCATTCCCTTCCCTTCCCTTCCCCTCCCCTCCCTTCCCTTCCTTTCCCTTCCCTTCCCGCACCTTCCCTTCCCTTCCCTTCCCTTCCCTTCCCTTCCCTTCCCTTCCCTTCCCTTCCCTTCCCTTCCCTTCCCTTCCCTTCCCTTCCCTTCCCTTCCCTTCCCTTCCATTCCCTTCCCTTCCCTTCCCCTCCCCTCCCTTCCCTACCCTTCCCTTCCCTTCCCTTCCCTTCCCGGA
>NW_026536096.1:0-5000 GCF_028551555.1 Melozone crissalis | reverse complement strand
CCTTCCCGGAACCTTCCCTTCCCTTCCCGGAACCTTCCCTTCCCTTCCAGTAACCTTCCCTTCCCTTCCCTTCCCTTCCCTTCCCGGAACCTTCCCTTCCCTTCCCTTCCCTTCCCTTCCCTTCCCTTCCCTTCCCTTCCCTTCCCTTCCCTTCCCTTCCCTTCCCTTCCCTTCCCTTCCCTTCCCTTCCCTCCCCACACCTTCCCTTCCCTTCCCACACCTTCCCACACCTTCCCTTCCCTTCCCTTCCCGGAACCTTCCCTTCCCTTCCCTTCCCTTCCCTTCCCTTCCCTTCCCTTCCCTTCCGTTCCCTTCCCTTCCCTTCCCTTCCCTTCCCTTCCTTCCCTTCCCTTCCCTTCCCTTCCCCTCCCTTCCCTTCCCTTCCCTTCCCTTCCCTTCCCTTCTCTTCCCTTCCCGGAACGTTCCCTGAACCTTCCCTGAACCTTCCCTGAACCTTCCCTGAACCTTCCCTTCCCTGAACCTTCCCTTCCCTGAACCTTCCCTTCCCTTCCCTTCCCTTCCCGCACCTTCCCGCACCTTCCCGCACCTTCCCGCACCTTCACGCACCTTCCCGCACCTTCCCTTCCCTTCCCTTCCCTTCCTTCCCTTCCCTTCCCTTCCCTTCCCTTCCCTTCCCTTCCCTTCCCTTCCCTTCCCTTCCCTTCCCTTCCCTTCCCTTCCCTTCCCTTCCCTTCCCTTCCCTTCCCTTCCCTTCCCTTCCATTCCCTTCCCTTCCCTTCCCCTCCCCTCCCTTCCCTACCCTTCCCTTCCCTTCCCTTCCCTTCCCGGAACCTTCCCTTCCCGGAACCTTCCCTTCCCGGAACCTTCCCTTCCCTTCCCTTCCAGGAACCTTCCCTTCCCTTCCCTTCCCTTCTCTTCCCTTCCCTTCCCTTCCCTTCCCGGAACCTTCCCAGAACCTTCCCGGAACCTTCCCTTCCCGTAACCTTCCCTTCCCTTCCCTTCCCTTCCCTTCCCTTCCCTTCCCTTCCCGGAACCTTCCCGGAACCTTCCCGGAACCTTCCCGGAACCTTCCCTGCCCAGAACATTCCCGCACCTTCCCGGAAACCTTCCCTTCCCTTCCCGGAACCTTCCCTTCCTTTCCCTTCCTTTCCCGCACCTTCCCGCACCTTCCCGCACCTTCCTTTCCCTTCCCTTCCCTTCCCTTCCCTTCCCTTCCCTTCCCTCTTCCTTCCCTTCCCTTCCCTTCCCTTCCCTTCCCTTCCCTTCCCTTCCCTTCCCTTCCCTTCCCTTCCTTCCTTCCTTTCCCTTCCCTTCCCGCACCTTCCCGCACCTTCCCGCACCTTCCTTTCCCTTCCCTTCCCTTCCCTTCCCTTCCCTTCCCTTCCCTTCCCTTCCCTTCCCTTCCCTTCCCTTCCCTTCCCTTCCCTTCCCTTCCCTTCCCTTCCCTTCCCTTCCCTTCCCTTCCCTTCCCTTCCCTTCCCTTCCCTTCCCTTCCCTTCCCTTCCCTTCCCTTCCCTCCCCTCCCTTCCCTTCCTTTCCCTTCCCTTCCCTTCCCTTCCCTTCCCTTCCCTTCCCTTCCCTTCCCTTCCCTTCCCTTCCCTTCCCTTCCCTTCCCTTCCCTTCCCTTCCCTTCCCTTCCCTTCCCTTCCATTCCCTTCCCTTCCCTTCCCCTCCCCTCCCTTCCCTACCCTTCCCTTCCCTTCCCTTCCCTTCCCGGAACCTTCCCTTCCCGGAACCTTCCCTTCCCGGAACCTTCCCTTCCCTTCCCTTCCAGGAACCTTCCCTTCCCTTCCCTTCCCTTCCCTTCCCTTCCCTTCCCTTCCCTTCCCTTCCGTTCCCTTCCCTTCCCTTCCCTTCCCTTCCCGGAACCTTCCCTGAACCTTCCCTGAACCTTCCCTGAACCTTCCCTTCCCTTCCCTTCCCTTCCCTTCCCTTCCCTTCCCTTCCCGCACCTTCCCGCACCTTCCCGCACCTTCCCTTCCCTTCCCTTCCCTTCCCTTCCCTTCCCTTCCCTTCCCTTCCCTTCCCTTCCCTTCCCTTCCCGGAACCTTCCCTTCCCGGAACCTTCCCTTCCCGCACCTTCCCGGAACCTGCCCTTCCCGGAACCTTCCCTTCCCGGAACCTTCCCTTCCCTTACCGGAACCTTCCCTTCCCGCACCTTCCCTTCCCTTCCCTTCCCGGACCTTCCCGCACCTTCCCTTCCCTTCCCTTCCCTTCTCTTCCCTTCCCTTCCCTTCCCTTCCCTTCCCTTCCCTTCCCTTCCCTTCCCTTCCCTTCCCGGAACCTTCCCTTCCCTTCCCGGAACCTTCCCGGAACCTTCCCTTCCCTTCCCGGAACCTTCCCTTCCCTTCCCGTAACCTTCCCTTCCCTTCCCTTCCCTTCCCTTCCCTTCCCTTCCCTTCCCGGAACCTTCCCTGAACCTTCCCTGAACCTTCCTGAACCTTCCCTGAACCTTCCCTTCCCTGAACCTTCCCTTCCCTGAACCTTCCCTTCCCTTCCCTTCCCTTCCCGCACCTTCCCGCACCTTCCCGCACCTTCCTGCACCTTCACGCACCTTCCCGCACCTTCCCACACCTTCCCTTCCCTTCCCTTCCCTTCCCTTCCCTTCCCTTCCCTTCCCTTCCCTTCCTCCCTTCCTTCCCTTCCCTTCCCTTCCCTTCCCTTCCCTTCCCTTCCCTTCCCTTCCCTTCCCTTCCCTTCCTTCCATTCCTTCCCTTCCCTTCCCCTCCCCTCCCTTCCCTACCCTTCCCTTCCCTTCCCTTCCCTTCCCGGAACCTTCCCTTCCCGGAACCTTCCCTTCCCGGAACCTTCCCTTCCCTTCCCTTCCCTTCCAGGAACCTTCCCTTCCCTTCCCTTCCCTTCTCTTCCCTTCCCTTCCCTTCCCTTCCCGGAACCTTCCCAGAACCTTCCCGGAACCTTCCCTTCCCGTAACCTTCCCTTCCCTTCCCTTCCCTTCCCTTCCCTTCCCTTCCCTTCCCTTCCCACACCTTCCCTTCCCTTCCCTTCCCTTCCCTTCCCGGAACCTTCCCGGAACCTTCCCGGAACCTTCCCGGAACCTTCCCTGCCCAGAACATTCCCGCACCTTCCCGGAAACTTCCCTTCCCTTCCCGGAACCTTCCCTTCCTTTCCCTTCCTTTCCCGCACCTTCCCGCACCTTCCCGCACCTTCCTTTCCCTTCCCTTCCCTTCCCTTCCCTTCCCTTCCCTTCCCTTCCCTTCCCTTCCCTTCCCTTCCCTTCCCTTCCCTTCCCTTCCCTTCCCTTCCCTTCCCTTCCTTTCCCTTCCCTTCCCGCACCTTCCCGCACCTTCCCGCACCTTCCTTTCCCTTCCCTTCCCTTCCCTTCCTGTGGGATTTCTGGGCTGTTCAGATGGTCTGGGGAAAAGCCCAAAGATGGCCTTGGGCCCCCGGGTTCGAAAGGACGAGAGGAAGCTTCAGATTTGTTCTTGGTCTTGGTGTTTATTAATTGCTTATCTAAAAGATTTTCTCTTGGCCTGACAGAGTTCTGCTCAGCAGTCAGCCATGGGCACACACTGAAAGCCCCTGGGGCGGTCACCTATCTTTATACCCGGAGTTACGTATACCATATTTATCATTTTTCTCCAATACCCTCTACCCTTATTAACCAGTGTTCCCCTAGTAAGGTCCAATCCCGGAGTGCCAACATCACCACAGAAGATGGAGGTCTAGAGGAAGAAGAAGAAGGAGAAGGGCACGCCCCAATCCCTCCATCTTACTTCTCTAGACCCCCCTGTACAGAAATCTTAAGCCCTGTATCTCACACCCCAATTAACTTGTCCCTTCACCATTCACCCCAGTGAAATCCTCCCGTCCTCATACTGATGTCATCTCCATGTGGGATCAAAGTCCAGCCACCAGACATCTCTGGCAGCATTCCAGGACTCCCGAGCCCCCCAGGGGGGGTCTGGTTCACCCTGCACCCCAGTTTTGAGAGACTGAGATCCCACATCTCCCCCTTCTGTTTGCACCAAAAGACTTTTTTTTGCTTTTATGTGAAAACCCCCCAAAGTCCTTAGTTTCTTTTCATTTCTCTTCTGGGTCGTTTTTCGCAGCCCGAGTCTCGACTTCTGTCTGAGTACTCGTCTCTCTGCTTCTTGGATCAGCATTCTCGTGTTCTCGCGTTCGGAATGGTTTCACGTGCCGCGCTGACACCCACTTCAGACCTCGATCTGTGGAGATACAAGCAAAACCCTTTCCCCAAGTGATTAGTCTGAAAGGACCCTCTATTTGTCCGGTCTCTGGGTTCCTGATCAAAACTAAAGGATTTTCCCTTAGCTTTGCCTATGTGTTGTTTGAACATTTTTGAGCCTCCCAAAAGATGGGTATTTCGTGACATCAGCTTGCCACAACTGAAGACTTTGCAGCCCCAGCGGATTGATGGCCCCGGTAGAAGAAGGTGGCTGCACAAGCTGACAGTCTGGATAAGCACTAATGATCTCCCTCGCATCTGTAGCACTGTCCTCCTTGGGGGTTATTCTCTTCCTGCATTGCCGCGAGAATTTTGTTGATGTTTTCGTCCTGTTGATGGAGTAATTTTTCGAACATCTTCTCCAATGTCTTGTCCTCTGATTGCCCTTCTGAGCGTCCCTTTAGCTGTTTCTCCCATTCCTCTTTTAGTTCATCCTTTACAATCGCTGCGACGTGCTGAGGCGTCCCCACCTTGCTGCATGCCTCCACCATCTCTGCCAAGGATGGCCGTCCTGGCATGGTGCTAATCACCCGTTGACAATCCGGGTTGGCATTGCCGAAAGCTAAATTCTCCAAGAGAGGCCTCTTCACTTCTTCTGTTGTCACCTGTCGATCCACGGCTTGCGTGAGTCGGTCGATGAATGACATGAATGGCTCTGTGGGACCTTGCCTGATGCAAGAGAACGGGACATCCGGAGCTCCTGTCGGCGTAATTTGCATGATTGCCAATCGCGCTGCTTCTTTGATGTCGCTTAACACTCTCCGTGGAAGCCGCGCTGCTTGTTCCCCTGGATTGTCATCTGGAGGATCCCCTGCTAATTGCCCTTCTGTGA
>NW_026536095.1:0-17490 GCF_028551555.1 Melozone crissalis | reverse complement strand
TGAAGCATATAAAACTGTGTTTTCTTCTCCTTTGTCTCTGTCTTCTTTTTTTTCTCTGTCTTTTTTCTTCTGTGTCTCTTTTTCTTTCTCTCTCTGTCTTCTCTTCTGTCTCTCTCTTCTCTCTCTTACTTTTCTCTTTGTCCTTTCTTTCTTTTCTCTTTCTCTGTCTTTCTGTTCTCTCTCTTATGTCTATTTTTCTTTTCTCTCTTTCTTTTCTGTCTTCTCTCTCATTTCTGTCTCTCTTCTCTCTTTTTTTGTCTCTTCTGTTTCTTTTCTCTTTCTCTCTCTTCTCTCTCATCTGTCTTTTTCTTGTGTCTCTCTTTTTCTTTTCTGTCTCTCTGTCTTTCCTCTCTCCTTCTTCTCTCTTCTGTCTCTTTCTCTCTCCCTCTTCTCTCTCTCTCTCTGTTTCCTTTCTCTCTTCTGTCTCTCTCTCCTCTGTCTTATTTTCTGTCTCTTCTCTTTTTTTTTCCTGTCTTCTCTCTCTCTTCTCTTTTTTTCTTTTCTGTCTCTCTTTCTTTTCTCTCTTCTTCTTCTCTCTCTTCTCTCTCTTCTCTCTCTCTCTCTCCTCTTCTCTCTCTCTTTTCTCTCTTCTCTCTTTTTCTAACTTTGTTTTCCTTTCTAGCTTTAGTTTAAAAAAGCAGCAGTAGAAACTTTCAGGCTCCCTGGGAGTAAAGCAAAAAAAAAAAAAAAAATATTATAAAACAAAGCATTTACTCCCCGGGAGCCTGAAATTTTCTACTGCTGCACCAGACATATAGTTTTTCTTCTTTTTACTATATACAGTATATAGAAACCCCACCCCCTCCTAATGAGTACCCCCCGGTGCTGCCACTCAAGCCCGATCAGTCACCCCTACACACCACCCCCAGTACCCAAGCACCCACCCCCTGTTGTCCCCCCGCCCCTAGCTGCCACCCCCCTGTTGCCACTCGCCCTGCACACCACTCCCCCGTACCCCAGCACCCACCCCGAAGCATTGCCCGCCGTCGCTGATCCCCTCCCCGGCGCGTGTTGCCCCCCGCCCCGCTGTTTGAGCGCCCCCTGCTGTTGCACACCAGGTAGTGCAATTATTACAGCGCCCCCTGCTGTTGTGCTTCAGGTACTGCAATTACAGCGCCCCCCCAATACAGCGCCCCCCCCAATTACAGCGCCCCCTGCCGTCCACCGCGCCGCATTGCACTACAGAGCGCCCCCGCGTGACGTCACGAGAGCGACACACACCGAGGAAGGACCCCGCCAGGGCATAGCCGTCCCCCATACTGCCTGACCGAAACCCCGACACCAGCCCCGGACCCCGGCAGCCCCTCCCCGCCACGCCGCCGGCCGCACCCGCCGCGGAACAGCATTCCGGCCCCCGCCGACCCCCGGAAACCCCCGAAAAACCCCCCAAACCCCGAAAAAAACCCCAGTCCCGGCCGGCCGCCATTTTACCGGAAGTGACGTCATTGCTCCTGGGACCCGCCATCTTGTCCCCGGAAACCACGTCCTTCCCTGGGCGCCGCCATGTTGTTGCTGCCGGAAGCAACCCCTTGGGCGCCGCCATGTTGTTGCCGGAAGCAACACCACGGCGCCGACATCTTGCCACCGGAAACCACGTGCTCGCGTGGGCGCCGCCATCTTGTCACCCCCACCACGTGGTCGCCAGGGCGCCGCCATGTTGTTGCCGGAAACCAGACCTGGGCGCGGCCATCTTGTAACCGGAACCCACGTGACAACATGGGCGCAGCCATGTTGCTCCTTCTCACGTGACCGCCGCCATCTTAGAAAAACGTCACGTGACGACATGGGGGCCGCCATCTTGGATCGGGGTTAATTTTACCGGCGAATTTGAACAACTAGGGTTGCATTTAACTAGGGGGTGGACCCCACCCCCCAGTTAATTAGGGGGTGGACCCCACCCCCTAACTAATTAGGGGGTGGACCTAATTAGTTAGGGGGTGGGGTCCACCCCCTAGTTAATTCCATCCCCAACCCCATTTCCCTTACCTAACCCTAATTAGTACTCCGAGTAGCTATCCCCATCCCCCATTCCCTATCCTAACCCTAAGTAGGACCGAAACTTGATGCCACCCCCACTGCCCATTTCCCTACCCTAACCCTAATGAGTACCCTAACCCCATCCCCCTACCCAAACCCTAACCCTAGCCCCAATCCCTAACCCTAACCCTAGCCCTAACCCTAGCCCCAACCCTAAGTACTAGGGTTTTCAAGAGTACCATTTTTTGCAGAGTACCCCTTTTCCTGGAGTACCTTTTTTCAAGGAGTACCATTTTCTCCAGAGTACCTTTTTTTGGGGAGTACCTTTTTCTCATGAATACCCTTTTTTTCAGGAGTACTAGTTTTCCAGAAGTACTTTTTTTTCCCAGAGTACTGCTTTTTTCCGGAGTATTAATTTTTTGGGGAGTATTAGGGTTAGGGTTGGGGTACCAGGTTAGGGGTTAGGGGTTAGGGGTAAGGGGTTAGGGTTAGGGTTAGGGTTAGGGTTAGGGTTAGGGTTAGGGTTAGGGTTTAGGGTTAGGGTTAGGGTTAGGGTTAGGGTTAGGGTTAGGGTTAGGGTTAGGGTTAGGGTTAGGGTTAGGGTTAGGGTTAGGGTTAGGGTTAGGGTTAGGGTTAGGGTTAGGGTTAGGGTTAGGGTTAGGATTTAGGGTTAGGGTTAGGGTTAGGGTTAGGGTTAGGGTTAGGGTTAGGGTTAGGGTTAGGGTTAGGGTTAGGGTTAGGGTTAGGGTTAGGGTTAGGGTTAGGGTTAGGGTTAGGGTTAGGGTTAGGGTTAGGGTTAGGGTTAGGGTTAGGGTTAGGGTTAGGGTTAGGGTTAGGGTTAGGGTTAGGGTTAGGGTTAGGGTTAGGGTTAGGGTTAGGGTTAGGGTTAGGGTTAGGGTTAGGGTTAGGGTTAGGGTTAGGGTTAGGGTTAGGGTTAGGGTTAGGGTTAGGGTTAGGGTTAGGGTTAGGGTTAGGGTTAGGGTTAGGGTTAGGGTTAGGGTTAGGGTTAGGGTTAGGGTTAGGGTTAGGGTTAGGGTTAGGGTTAGGGTTAGGGTTAGGGTTAGGGTTAGGGTTAGGGTTAGGGTTAGGGTTAGGGTTAGGGTTAGGGTTAGGGTTAGGGTTAGGGTTAGGGTTAGGGTTAGGGTTAGGGTTAGGGTTAGGGTTAGGGTTAGGGTTAGGGTTAGGGTTAGGGTTAGGGTTAGGGTTAGGGTTAGGGTTAGGGTTAGGGTTAGGGTTAGGGTTAGGGTTAGGGTTAGGGTTAGGGTTAGGGTTAGGGTTAGGGTTAGGGTTAGGGTTAGGGTTAGGGTTAGGGTTAGGGTTAGGGTTAGGGTTAGGGTTAGGGTTAGGGTTAGGGTTAGGGTTAGGGTTAGGGTTAGGGTTAGGGTTAGGGTTAGGGTTAGGGTTAGGGTTAGGGTTAGGGTTAGGGTTAGGGTTAGGGTTAGGGTTAGGGTTAGGGTTAGGGTTAGGGTTAGGGTTAGGGTTAGGGTTAGGGTTAGGGTTAGGGTTAGGGTTAGGGTTAGGGTTAGGGTTAGGGTTAGGGTTAGGGTTAGGGTTAGGGTTAGGGTTAGGGTTAGGGTTAGGGTTAGGGTTAGGGTTAGGGTTAGGGTTAGGGTTAGGGTTAGGGTTAGGGTTAGGGTTAGGGTTAGGGTTAGGGTTAGGGTTAGGGTTAGGGTTAGGGTTAGGGTTAGGGTTAGGGTTAGGGTTAGGGTTAGGGTTAGGGTTAGGGTTAGGGTTAGGGTTAGGGTTAGGGTTAGGGTTAGGGTTAGGGTTAGGGTTAGGGTTAGGGTTAGGGTTAGGGTTAGGGTTAGGGTTAGGGTTAGGGTTAGGGTTAGGGTTAGGGTTAGGGTTAGGGTTAGGGTTAGGGTTAGGGTTAGGGTTAGGGTTAGGGTTAGGGTTAGGGTTAGGGTTAGGGTTAGGGTTAGGGTTAGGGTTAGGGTTAGGGTTAGGGTTAGGGTTAGGGTTAGGGTTAGGGTTAGGGTTAGGGTTAGGGTTAGGGTTAGGGTTAGGGTTAGGGTTAGGGTTAGGGTTAGGGTTAGGGTTAGGGTTAGGGTTAGGGTTAGGGTTAGGGTTAGGGTTAGGGTTAGGGTTAGGGTTAGGGTTAGGGTTAGGGTTAGGGTTAGGGTTAGGGTTAGGGTTAGGGTTAGGGTTAGGGTTAGGGTTAGGGTTAGGGTTAGGGTTAGGGTTAGGGTTAGGGTTAGGGTTAGGGTTAGGGTTAGGGTTAGGGTTAGGGTTAGGGTTAGGGTTAGGGTTAGGGTTAGGGTTAGGGTTAGGGTTAGGGTTAGGGTTAGGGTTAGGGTTAGGGTTAGGGTTAGGGTTAGGGTTAGGGTTAGGGTTAGGGTTAGGGTTAGGGTTAGGGTTAGGGTTAGGGTTAGGGTTAGGGTTAGGGTTAGGGTTAGGGTTAGGGTTAGGGTTAGGGTTAGGGTTAGGGTTAGGGTTAGGGTTAGGGTTAGGGTTAGGGTTAGGGTTAGGGTTAGGGTTAGGGTTAGGGTTAGGGTTAGGGTTAGGGTTAGGGTTAGGGTTAGGGTTAGGGTTAGGGTTAGGGTTAGGGTTAGGGTTAGGGTTAGGGTTAGGGTTAGGGTTAGGGTTAGGGTTAGGGTTAGGGTTAGGGTTAGGGTTAGGGTTAGGGTTAGGGTTAGGGTTAGGGTTAGGGTTAGGGTTAGGGTTAGGGTTAGGGTTAGGGTTAGGGTTAGGGTTAGGGTTAGGGTTAGGGTTAGGGTTAGGGTTAGGGTTAGGGTTAGGGTTAGGGTTAGGGTTAGGGTTAGGGTTAGGGTTAGGGTTAGGGTTAGGGTTAGGGTTAGGGTTAGGGTTAGGGTTAGGGTTAGGGTTAGGGTTAGGGTTAGGGTTAGGGTTAGGGTTAGGGTTAGGGTTAGGGTTAGGGTTAGGGTTAGGGTTAGGGTTAGGGTTAGGGTTAGGGTTAGGGTTAGGGTTAGGGTTAGGGTTAGGGTTAGGGTTAGGGTTAGGGTTAGGGTTAGGGTTAGGGTTAGGGTTAGGGTTAGGGTTAGGGTTAGGGTTAGGGTTAGGGTTAGGGTTAGGGTTAGGGTTAGGGTTAGGGTTAGGGTTAGGGTTAGGGTTAGGGTTAGGGTTAGGGTTAGGGTTAGGGTTAGGGTTAGGGTTAGGGTTAGGGTTAGGGTTAGGGTTAGGGTTAGGGTTAGGGTTAGGGTTAGGGTTAGGGTTAGGGTTAGGGTTAGGGTTAGGGTTAGGGTTAGGGTTAGGGTTAGGGTTAGGGTTAGGGTTAGGGTTAGGGTTAGGGTTAGGGTTAGGGTTAGGGTTAGGGTTAGGGTTAGGGTTAGGGTTAGGGTTAGGGTTAGGGTTAGGGTTAGGGTTAGGGTTAGGGTTAGGGTTAGGGTTAGGGTTAGGGTTAGGGTTAGGGTTAGGGTTAGGGTTAGGGTTAGGGTTAGGGTTAGGGTTAGGGTTAGGGTTAGGGTTAGGGTTAGGGTTAGGGTTAGGGTTAGGGTTAGGGTTAGGGTTAGGGTTAGGGTTAGGGTTAGGGTTAGGGTTAGGGTTAGGGTTAGGGTTAGGGTTAGGGTTAGGGTTAGGGTTAGGGTTAGGGTTAGGGTTAGGGTTAGGGTTAGGGTTAGGGTTAGGGTTAGGGTTAGGGTTAGGGTTAGGGTTAGGGTTAGGGTTAGGGTTAGGGTTAGGGTTAGGGTTAGGGTTAGGGTTAGGGTTAGGGTTAGGGTTAGGGTTAGGGTTAGGGTTAGGGTTAGGGTTAGGGTTAGGGTTAGGGTTAGGGTTAGGGTTAGGGTTAGGGTTAGGGTTAGGGTTAGGGTTAGGGTTAGGGTTAGGGTTAGGGTTAGGGTTAGGGTTAGGGTTAGGGTTAGGGTTAGGGTTAGGGTTAGGGTTAGGGTTAGGGTTAGGGTTAGGGTTAGGGTTAGGGTTAGGGTTAGGGTTAGGGTTAGGGTTAGGGTTAGGGTTAGGGTTAGGGTTAGGGTTAGGGTTAGGGTTAGGGTTAGGGTTAGGGTTAGGGTTAGGGTTAGGGTTAGGGTTAGGGTTAGGGTTAGGGTTAGGGTTAGGGTTAGGGTTAGGGTTAGGGTTAGGGTTAGGGTTAGGGTTAGGGTTAGGGTTAGGGTTAGGGTTAGGGTTAGGGTTAGGGTTAGGGTTAGGGTTAGGGTTAGGGTTAGGGTTAGGGTTAGGGTTAGGGTTAGGGTTAGGGTTAGGGTTAGGGTTAGGGTTAGGGTTAGGGTTAGGGTTAGGGTTAGGGTTAGGGTTAGGGTTAGGGTTAGGGTTAGGGTTAGGGTTAGGGTTAGGGTTAGGGTTAGGGTTAGGGTTAGGGTTAGGGTTAGGGTTAGGGTTAGGGTTAGGGTTAGGGTTAGGGTTAGGGTTAGGGTTAGGGTTAGGGTTAGGGTTAGGGTTAGGGTTAGGGTTAGGGTTAGGGTTAGGGTTAGGGTTAGGGTTAGGGTTAGGGTTAGGGTTAGGGTTAGGGTTAGGGTTAGGGTTAGGGTTAGGGTTAGGGTTAGGGTTAGGGTTAGGGTTAGGGTTAGGGTTAGGGTTAGGGTTAGGGTTAGGGTTAGGGTTAGGGTTAGGGTTAGGGTTAGGGTTAGGGTTAGGGTTAGGGTTAGGGTTAGGGTTAGGGTTAGGGTTAGGGTTAGGGTTAGGGTTAGGGTTAGGGTTAGGGTTAGGGTTAGGGTTAGGGTTAGGGTTAGGGTTAGGGTTAGGGTTAGGGTTAGGGTTAGGGTTAGGGTTAGGGTTAGGGTTAGGGTTAGGGTTAGGGTTAGGGTTAGGGTTAGGGTTAGGGTTAGGGTTAGGGTTAGGGTTAGGGTTAGGGTTAGGGTTAGGGTTAGGGTTAGGGTTAGGGTTAGGGTTAGGGTTAGGGTTAGGGTTAGGGTTAGGGTTAGGGTTAGGGTTAGGGTTAGGGTTAGGGTTAGGGTTAGGGTTAGGGTTAGGGTTAGGGTTAGGGTTAGGGTTAGGGTTAGGGTTAGGGTTAGGGTTAGGGTTAGGGTTAGGGTTAGGGTTAGGGTTAGGGTTAGGGTTAGGGTTAGGGTTAGGGTTAGGGTTAGGGTTAGGGTTAGGGTTAGGGTTAGGGTTAGGGTTAGGGTTAGGGTTAGGGTTAGGGTTAGGGTTAGGGTTAGGGTTAGGGTTAGGGTTAGGGTTAGGGTTAGGGTTAGGGTTAGGGTTAGGGTTAGGGTTAGGGTTAGGGTTAGGGTTAGGGTTAGGGTTAGGGTTAGGGTTAGGGTTAGGGTTAGGGTTAGGGTTAGGGTTAGGGTTAGGGTTAGGGTTAGGGTTAGGGTTAGGGTTAGGGTTAGGGTTAGGGTTAGGGTTAGGGTTAGGGTTAGGGTTAGGGTTAGGGTTAGGGTTAGGGTTAGGGTTAGGGTTAGGGTTAGGGTTAGGGTTAGGGTTAGGGTTAGGGTTAGGGTTAGGGTTAGGGTTAGGGTTAGGGTTAGGGTTAGGGTTAGGGTTAGGGTTAGGGTTAGGGTTAGGGTTAGGGTTAGGGTTAGGGTTAGGGTTAGGGTTAGGGTTAGGGTTAGGGTTAGGGTTAGGGTTAGGGTTAGGGTTAGGGTTAGGGTTAGGGTTAGGGTTAGGGTTAGGGTTAGGGTTAGGGTTAGGGTTAGGGTTAGGGTTAGGGTTAGGGTTAGGGTTAGGGTTAGGGTTAGGGTTAGGGTTAGGGTTAGGGTTAGGGTTAGGGTTAGGGTTAGGGTTAGGGTTAGGGTTAGGGTTAGGGTTAGGGTTAGGGTTAGGGTTAGGGTTAGGGTTAGGGTTAGGGTTAGGGTTAGGGTTAGGGTTAGGGTTAGGGTTAGGGTTAGGGTTAGGGTTAGGGTTAGGGTTAGGGTTAGGGTTAGGGTTAGGGTTAGGGTTAGGGTTAGGGTTAGGGTTAGGGTTAGGGTTAGGGTTAGGGTTAGGGTTAGGGTTAGGGTTAGGGTTAGGGTTAGGGTTAGGGTTAGGGTTAGGGTTAGGGTTAGGGTTAGGGTTAGGGTTAGGGTTAGGGTTAGGGTTAGGGTTAGGGTTAGGGTTAGGGTTAGGGTTAGGGTTAGGGTTAGGGTTAGGGTTAGGGTTAGGGTTAGGGTTAGGGTTAGGGTTAGGGTTAGGGTTAGGGTTAGGGTTAGGGTTAGGGTTAGGGTTAGGGTTAGGGTTAGGGTTAGGGTTAGGGTTAGGGTTAGGGTTAGGGTTAGGGTTAGGGTTAGGGTTAGGGTTAGGGTTAGGGTTAGGGTTAGGGTTAGGGTTAGGGTTAGGGTTAGGGTTAGGGTTAGGGTTAGGGTTAGGGTTAGGGTTAGGGTTAGGGTTAGGGTTAGGGTTAGGGTTAGGGTTAGGGTTAGGGTTAGGGTTAGGGTTAGGGTTAGGGTTAGGGTTAGGGTTAGGGTTAGGGTTAGGGTTAGGGTTAGGGTTAGGGTTAGGGTTAGGGTTAGGGTTAGGGTTAGGGTTAGGGTTAGGGTTAGGGTTAGGGTTAGGGTTAGGGTTAGGGTTAGGGTTAGGGTTAGGGTTAGGGTTAGGGTTAGGGTTAGGGTTAGGGTTAGGGTTAGGGTTAGGGTTAGGGTTAGGGTTAGGGTTAGGGTTAGGGTTAGGGTTAGGGTTAGGGTTAGGGTTAGGGTTAGGGTTAGGGTTAGGGTTAGGGTTAGGGTTAGGGTTAGGGTTAGGGTTAGGGTTAGGGTTAGGGTTAGGGTTAGGGTTAGGGTTAGGGTTAGGGTTAGGGTTAGGGTTAGGGTTAGGGTTAGGGTTAGGGTTAGGGTTAGGGTTAGGGTTAGGGTTAGGGTTAGGGTTAGGGTTAGGGTTAGGGTTAGGGTTAGGGTTAGGGTTAGGGTTAGGGTTAGGGTTAGGGTTAGGGTTAGGGTTAGGGTTAGGGTTAGGGTTAGGGTTAGGGTTAGGGTTAGGGTTAGGGTTAGGGTTAGGGTTAGGGTTAGGGTTAGGGTTAGGGTTAGGGTTAGGGTTAGGGTTAGGGTTAGGGTTAGGGTTAGGGTTAGGGTTAGGGTTAGGGTTAGGGTTAGGGTTAGGGTTAGGGTTAGGGTTAGGGTTAGGGTTAGGGTTAGGGTTAGGGTTAGGGTTAGGGTTAGGGTTAGGGTTAGGGTTAGGGTTAGGGTTAGGGTTAGGGTTAGGGTTAGGGTTAGGGTTAGGGTTAGGGTTAGGGTTAGGGTTAGGGTTAGGGTTAGGGTTAGGGTTAGGGTTAGGGTTAGGGTTAGGGTTAGGGTTAGGGTTAGGGTTAGGGTTAGGGTTAGGGTTAGGGTTAGGGTTAGGGTTAGGGTTAGGGTTAGGGTTAGGGTTAGGGTTAGGGTTAGGGTTAGGGTTAGGGTTAGGGTTAGGGTTAGGGTTAGGGTTAGGGTTAGGGTTAGGGTTAGGGTTAGGGTTAGGGTTAGGGTTAGGGTTAGGGTTAGGGTTAGGGTTAGGGTTAGGGTTAGGGTTAGGGTTAGGGTTAGGGTTAGGGTTAGGGTTAGGGTTAGGGTTAGGGTTAGGGTTAGGGTTAGGGTTAGGGTTAGGGTTAGGGTTAGGGTTAGGGTTAGGGTTAGGGTTAGGGTTAGGGTTAGGGTTAGGGTTAGGGTTAGGGTTAGGGTTAGGGTTAGGGTTAGGGTTAGGGTTAGGGTTAGGGTTAGGGTTAGGGTTAGGGTTAGGGTTAGGGTTAGGGTTAGGGTTAGGGTTAGGGTTAGGGTTAGGGTTAGGGTTAGGGTTAGGGTTAGGGTTAGGGTTAGGGTTAGGGTTAGGGTTAGGGTTAGGGTTAGGGTTAGGGTTAGGGTTAGGGTTAGGGTTAGGGTTAGGGTTAGGGTTAGGGTTAGGGTTAGGGTTAGGGTTAGGGTTAGGGTTAGGGTTAGGGTTAGGGTTAGGGTTAGGGTTAGGGTTAGGGTTAGGGTTAGGGTTAGGGTTAGGGTTAGGGTTAGGGTTAGGGTTAGGGTTAGGGTTAGGGTTAGGGTTAGGGTTAGGGTTAGGGTTAGGGTTAGGGTTAGGGTTAGGGTTAGGGTTAGGGTTAGGGTTAGGGTTAGGGTTAGGGTTAGGGTTAGGGTTAGGGTTAGGGTTAGGGTTGGTTAGGGTTAGGGTTAGGGTTAGGGTTAGGGTTAGGGTTAGGGTTAGGGTTAGGGTTAGGGTTAGGGTTAGGGTTAGGGTTAGGGTTAGGGTTAGGGTTAGGGTTAGGGTTAGGGTTAGGGTTAGGGTTAGGGTTAGGGTTAGGGTTAGGGTTAGGGTTAGGGTTAGGGTTAGGGTTAGGGTTAGGGTTAGGGTTAGGGTTAGGGTTAGGGTTAGGGTTAGGGTTAGGGTTAGGGTTAGGGTTAGGGTTAGGGTTAGGGTTAGGGTTAGGGTTAGGGTTAGGGTTAGGGTTAGGGTTAGGGTTAGGGTTAGGGTTAGGGTTAGGGTTAGGGTTAGGGTTAGGGTTAGGGTTAGGGTTAGGGTTAGGGTTAGGGTTAGGGTTAGGGTTAGGGTTAGGGTTAGGGTTAGGGTTAGGGTTAGGGTTAGGGTTAGGGTTAGGGTTAGGGTTAGGGTTAGGGTTAGGGTTAGGGTTAGGGTTAGGGTTAGGGTTAGGGTTAGGGTTAGGGTTAGGGTTAGGGTTAGGGTTAGGGTTAGGGTTAGGGTTAGGGTTAGGGTTAGGGTTAGGGTTAGGGTTAGGGTTAGGGTTAGGGTTAGGGTTAGGGTTAGGGTTAGGGTTAGGGTTAGGGTTAGGGTTAGGGTTAGGGTTAGGGTTAGGGTTAGGGTTAGGGTTAGGGTTAGGGTTAGGGTTAGGGTTAGGGTTAGGGTTAGGGTTAGGGTTAGGGTTAGGGTTAGGGTTAGGGTTAGGGTTAGGGTTAGGGTTAGGGTTAGGGTTAGGGTTAGGGTTAGGGTTAGGGTTAGGGTTAGGGTTAGGGTTAGGGTTAGGGTTAGGGTTAGGGTTAGGGTTAGGGTTAGGGTTAGGGTTAGGGTTAGGGTTAGGGTTAGGGTTAGGGTTAGGGTTAGGGTTAGGGTTAGGGTTAGGGTTAGGGTTAGGGTTAGGGTTAGGGTTAGGGTTAGGGTTAGGGTTAGGGTTAGGGTTAGGGTTAGGGTTAGGGTTAGGGTTAGGGTTAGGGTTAGGGTTAGGGTTAGGGTTAGGGTTAGGGTTAGGGTTAGGGTTAGGGTTAGGGTTAGGGTTAGGGTTAGGGTTAGGGTTAGGTTAGGGTTAGGGTTAGGGTTAGGGTTAGGGTTAGGGTTAGGGTTAGGGTTAGGGTTAGGGTTAGGGTTAGGGTTAGGGTTAGGGTTAGGGTTAGGGTTAGGGTTAGGGTTAGGGTTAGGGTTAGGGTTAGGGTTAGGGTTAGGGTTAGGGTTAGGGTTAGGGTTAGGGTTAGGGTTAGGGTTAGGGTTAGGGTTAGGGTTAGGGTTAGGGTTAGGGTTAGGGTTAGGGTTAGGGTTAGGGTTAGGGTTAGGGTTAGGGTTAGGGTTAGGGTTAGGGTTAGGGTTAGGGTTAGGGTTAGGGTTAGGGTTAGGGTTAGGGTTAGGGTTAGGGTTAGGGTTAGGGTTAGGGTTAGGGTTAGGGTTAGGGTTAGGGTTAGGGTTAGGGTTAGGGTTAGGGTTAGGGTTAGGGTTAGGGTTAGGGTTAGGGTTAGGGTTAGGGTTAGGGTTAGGGTTAGGGTTAGGGTTAGGGTTAGGGTTAGGGTTAGGGTTAGGGTTAGGGTTAGGGTTAGGGTTAGGGTTAGGGTTAGGGTTAGGGTTAGGGTTAGGGTTAGGGTTAGGGTTAGGGTTAGGGTTAGGGTTAGGGTTAGGGTTAGGGTTAGGGTTAGGGTTAGGGTTAGGGTTAGGGTTAGGGTTAGGGTTAGGGTTAGGGTTAGGGTTAGGGTTAGGGTTAGGGTTAGGGTTAGGGTTAGGGTTAGGGTTAGGGTTAGGGTTAGGGTTAGGGTTAGGGTTAGGGTTAGGGTTAGGGTTAGGGTTAGGGTTAGGGTTAGGGTTAGGGTTAGGGTTAGGGTTAGGGTTAGGGTTAGGGTTAGGGTTAGGGTTAGGGTTAGGGTTAGGGTTAGGGTTAGGGTTAGGGTTAGGGTTAGGGTTAGGGTTAGGGTTAGGGTTAGGGTTAGGGTTAGGGTTAGGGTTAGGGTTAGGGTTAGGGTTAGGGTTAGGGTTAGGGTTAGGGTTAGGGTTAGGGTTAGGGTTAGGGTTAGGGTTAGGGTTAGGGTTAGGGTTAGGGTTAGGGTTAGGGTTAGGGTTAGGGTTAGGGTTAGGGTTAGGGTTAGGGTTAGGGTTTAGGGTTAGGGTTAGGGTTAGGGTTAGGGTTAGGGTTAGGGTTAGGGTTAGGGTTAGGGTTAGGGTTAGGGTTAGGGTTAGGGTTAGGGTTAGGGTTAGGGTTAGGGTTAGGGTTAGGTTAGGGTTAGGGTTAGGGTTAGGGTTAGGGTTAGGGTTAGGGTTAGGGTTAGGGTTAGGGTTAGGGTTAGGGTTAGGGTTAGGGTTAGGGTTAGGGTTAGGGTTAGGGTTAGGGTTAGGGTTAGGGTTAGGGTTAGGGTTAGGGTTAGGGTTAGGGTTAGGGTTAGGGTTAGGGTTAGGGTTAGGGTTAGGGTTAGGGTTAGGGTTAGGGTTAGGGTTAGGGTTAGGGTTAGGGTTAGGGTTAGGGTTAGGGTTAGGGTTAGGGTTAGGGTTAGGGTTAGGGTTAGGGTTAGGGTTAGGGTTAGGGTTAGGGTTAGGGTTAGGGTTAGGGTTAGGGTTAGGGTTAGGGTTAGGGTTAGGGTTAGGGTTAGGGTTAGGGTTAGGGTTAGGGTGGTTAGGGTTAGGGTTAGGGTTAGGGTTAGGGTTAGGGTTAGGGTTAGGGTTAGGGTTAGGGTTAGGGTTAGGGTTAGGGTTAGGGTTAGGGTTAGGGTTAGGGTTAGGGTTAGGGTTAGGGTTAGGGTTAGGGTTAGGGTTAGGGTTAGGGTTAGGGTTAGGGTTAGGGTTAGGGTTAGGGTTAGGGTTAGGGTTAGGGTTAGGGTTAGGGTTAGGGTTAGGGTTAGGGTTAGGGTTAGGGTTAGGGTTAGGGTTAGGGTTAGGGTTAGGGTTAGGGTTAGGGTTAGGGTTAGGGTTAGGGTTAGGGTTAGGGTTAGGGTTAGGGTTAGGGTTAGGGTTAGGGTTAGGGTTAGGGTTAGGGTTAGGGTTAGGGTTAGGGTTAGGGTTAGGGTTAGGGTTAGGGTTAGGGTTAGGGTTAGGGTTAGGGTTAGGGTTAGGGTTAGGGTTAGGGTTAGGGTTAGGGTTAGGGTTAGGGTTAGGGTTAGGGTTAGGGTTAGGGTTAGGGTTAGGGTTAGGGTTAGGGTTAGGGTTAGGGTTAGGGTTAGGGTTAGGGTTAGGGTTAGGGTTAGGGTTAGGGTTAGGGTTAGGGTTAGGGTTAGGGTTAGGGTTAGGGTTAGGGTTAGGGTTAGGGTTAGGGTTAGGGTTAGGGTTAGGGTTAGGGTTAGGGTTAGGGTTAGGGTTAGGGTTAGGGTTAGGGTTAGGGTTAGGGTTAGGGTTAGGGTTAGGGTTAGGGTTAGGGTTAGGGTTAGGGTTAGGGTTAGGGTTAGGGTTAGGGTTAGGGTTAGGGTTAGGGTTAGGGTTAGGGTTAGGGTTAGGGTTAGGGTTAGGGTTAGGGTTAGGGTTAGGGTTAGGGTTAGGGTTAGGGTTAGGGTTAGGGTTAGGGTTAGGGTTAGGGTTAGGGTTAGGGTTAGGGTTAGGGTTAGGGTTAGGGTTAGGGTTAGGGTTAGGGTTAGGGTTAGGGTTAGGGTTAGGGTTAGGGTTAGGGTTAGGGTTAGGGTTAGGGTTAGGGTTAGGGTTAGGGTTAGGGTTAGGGTTAGGGTTAGGGTTAGGGTTAGGGTTAGGGTTAGGGTTAGGGTTAGGGTTAGGGTTAGGGTTAGGGTTAGGGTTAGGGTTAGGGTTAGGGTTAGGGTTAGGGTTAGGGTTAGGGTTAGGGTTAGGGTTAGGGTTAGGGTTAGGGTTAGGGTTAGGGTTAGGGTTAGGGTTAGGGTTAGGGTTAGGGTTAGGGTTAGGGTTAGGGTTAGGGTTAGGGTTAGGGTTAGGGTTAGGGTTAGGGTTAGGGTTAGGGTTAGGGTTAGGGTTAGGGTTAGGGTTAGGGTTAGGGTTAGGGTTAGGGTTAGGGTTAGGGTTAGGGTTAGGGTTAGGGTTAGGGTTAGGGTTAGGGTTAGGGTTAGGGTTAGGGTTAGGGTTAGGGTTAGGGTTAGGGTTAGGGTTAGGGTTAGGGTTAGGGTTAGGGTTAGGGTTAGGGTTAGGGTTAGGGTTAGGGTTAGGGTTAGGGTTAGGGTTAGGGTTAGGGTTAGGGTTAGGGTTAGGGTTAGGGTTAGGGTTAGGGTTAGGGTTAGGGTTAGGGTTAGGGTTAGGGTTAGGGTTAGGGTTAGGGTTAGGGTTAGGGTTAGGGTTAGGGTTAGGGTTAGGGTTAGGGTTAGGGTTAGGGTTAGGGTTAGGGTTAGGGTTAGGGTTAGGGTTAGGGTTAGGGTTAGGGTTAGGGTTAGGGTTAGGGTTAGGGTTAGGGTTAGGGTTAGGGTTAGGGTTAGGGTTAGGGTTAGGGTTAGGGTTAGGGTTAGGGTTAGGGTTAGGGTTAGGGTTAGGGTTAGGGTTAGGGTTAGGGTTAGGGTTAGGGTTAGGGTTAGGGTTAGGGTTAGGGTTAGGGTTAGGGTTAGGGTTAGGGTTAGGGTTAGGGTTAGGGTTAGGGTTAGGGTTAGGGTTAGGGTTAGGGTTAGGGTTAGGGTTAGGGTTAGGGTTAGGGTTAGGGTTAGGGTTAGGGTTAGGGTTAGGGTTAGGGTTAGGGTTAGGGTTAGGGTTAGGGTTAGGGTTAGGGTTAGGGTTAGGGTTAGGGTTAGGGTTAGGGTTAGGGTTAGGGTTAGGGTTAGGGTTAGGGTTAGGGTTAGGGTTAGGGTTAGGGTTAGGGTTAGGGTTAGGGTTAGGGTTAGGGTTAGGGTTAGGGTTAGGGTTAGGGTTAGGGTTAGGGTTAGGGTTAGGGTTAGGGTTAGGGTTAGGGTTAGGGTTAGGGTTAGGGTTAGGGTTAGGGTTAGGGTTAGGGTTAGGGTTAGGGTTAGGGTTAGGGTTAGGGTTAGGGTTAGGGTTAGGGTTAGGGTTAGGGTTAGGGTTAGGGTTAGGGTTAGGGTTAGGGTTAGGGTTAGGGTTAGGGTTAGGGTTAGGGTTAGGGTTAGGGTTAGGGTTAGGGTTAGGGTTAGGGTTAGGGTTAGGGTTAGGGTTAGGGTTAGGGTTAGGGTTAGGGTTAGGGTTAGGGTTAGGGTTAGGGTTAGGGTTAGGGTTAGGGTTAGGGTTAGGGTTAGGGTTAGGGTTAGGGTTAGGGTTAGGGTTAGGGTTAGGGTTAGGGTTAGGGTTAGGGTTAGGGTTAGGGTTAGGGTTAGGGTTAGGGTTAGGGTTAGGGTTAGGGTTAGGGTTAGGGTTAGGGTTAGGGTTAGGGTTAGGGTTAGGGTTAGGGTTAGGGTTAGGGTTAGGGTTAGGGTTAGGGTTAGGGTTAGGGTTAGGGTTAGGGTTAGGGTTAGGGTTAGGGTTAGGGTTAGGGTTAGGGTTAGGGTTAGGGTTAGGGTTAGGGTTAGGGTTAGGGTTAGGGTTAGGGTTAGGGTTAGGGTTAGGGTTAGGGTTAGGGTTAGGGTTAGGGTTAGGGTTAGGGTTAGGGTTAGGGTTAGGGTTAGGGTTAGGGTTAGGGTTAGGGTTAGGGTTAGGGTTAGGGTTAGGGTTAGGGTTAGGGTTAGGGTTAGGGTTAGGGTTAGGGTTAGGGTTAGGGTTAGGGTTAGGGTTAGGGTTAGGGTTAGGGTTAGGGTTAGGGTTAGGGTTAGGGTTAGGGTTAGGGTTAGGGTTAGGGTTAGGGTTAGGGTTAGGGTTAGGGTTAGGGTTAGGGTTAGGGTTAGGGTTAGGGTTAGGGTTAGGGTTAGGGTTAGGGTTAGGGTTAGGGTTAGGGTTAGGGTTAGGGTTAGGGTTAGGGTTAGGGTTAGGGTTAGGGTTAGGGTTAGGGTTAGGGTTAGGGTTAGGGTTAGGGTTAGGGTTAGGGTTAGGGTTAGGGTTAGGGTTAGGGTTAGGGTTAGGGTTAGGGTTAGGGTTAGGGTTAGGGTTAGGGTTAGGGTTAGGGTTAGGGTTAGGGTTAGGGTTAGGGTTAGGGTTAGGGTTAGGGTTAGGGTTAGGGTTAGGGTTAGGGTTAGGGTTAGGGTTAGGGTTAGGGTTAGGGTTAGGGTTAGGGTTAGGGTTAGGGTTAGGGTTAGGGTTAGGGTTAGGGTTAGGGTTAGGGTTAGGGTTAGGGTTAGGGTTAGGGTTAGGGTTAGGGTTAGGGTTAGGGTTAGGGTTAGGGTTAGGGTTAGGGTTAGGGTTAGGGTTAGGGTTAGGGTTAGGGTTAGGGTTAGGGTTAGGGTTAGGGTTAGGGTTAGGAGGTTAGGGTTAGGGTTAGGGTTAGGGTTAGGGTTAGGGTTAGGGTTAGGGTTAGGGTTAGGGTTAGGGTTAGGGTTAGGGTTAGGGTTAGGGTTAGGGTTAGGGTTAGGGTTAGGGTTAGGGTTAGGGTTAGGGTTAGGGTTAGGGTTAGGGTTAGGGTTAGGGTTAGGGTTAGGGTTAGGGTTAGGGTTAGGGTTAGGGTTAGGGTTAGGGTTAGGGTTAGGGTTAGGGTTAGGGTTAGGGTTAGGGTTAGGGTTAGGGTTAGGGTTAGGGTTAGGGTTAGGGTTAGGGTTAGGGTTAGGGTTAGGGTTAGGGTTAGGGTTAGGGTTAGGGTTAGGGTTAGGGTTAGGGTTAGGGTTAGGGTTAGGGTTAGGGTTAGGGTTAGGGTTAGGGTTAGGGTTAGGGTTAGGGTTAGGGTTAGGGTTAGGGTTAGGGTTAGGGTTAGGGTTAGGGTTAGGGTTAGGGTTAGGGTTAGGGTTAGGGTTAGGGTTAGGGTTAGGGTTAGGGTTAGGGTTAGGGTTAGGGTTAGGGTTAGGGTTAGGGTTAGGGTTAGGGTTAGGGTTAGGGTTAGGGTTAGGGTTAGGGTTAGGGTTAGGGTTAGGGTTAGGGTTAGGGTTAGGGTTAGGGTTAGGGTTAGGGTTAGGGTTAGGGTTAGGGTTAGGGTTAGGGTTAGGGTTAGGGTTAGGGTTAGGGTTAGGGTTAGGGTTAGGGTTAGGGTTAGGGTTAGGGTTAGGGTTAGGGTTAGGGTTAGGGTTAGGGTTAGGGTTAGGGTTAGGGTTAGGGTTAGGGTTAGGGTTAGGGTTAGGGTTAGGGTTAGGGTTAGGGTTAGGGTTAGGGTTAGGGTTAGGGTTAGGGTTAGGGTTAGGGTTAGGGTTAGGGTTAGGGTTAGGGTTAGGGTTAGGGTTAGGGTTAGGGTTAGGGTTAGGGTTAGGGTTAGGGTTAGGGTTAGGGTTAGGGTTAGGGTTAGGGTTAGGGTTAGGGTTAGGGTTAGGGTTAGGGTTAGGGTTAGGGTTAGGGTTAGGGTTAGGGTTAGGGTTAGGGTTAGGGTTAGGGTTAGGGTTAGGGTTAGGGTTAGGGTTAGGGTTAGGGTTAGGGTTAGGGTTAGGGTTAGGGTTAGGGTTAGGGTTAGGGTTAGGGTTAGGGTTAGGGTTAGGGTTAGGGTTAGGGTTAGGGTTAGGGTTAGGGTTAGGGTTAGGGTTAGGGTTAGGGTTAGGGTTAGGGTTAGGGTTAGGGTTAGGGTTAGGGTTAGGGTTAGGGTTAGGGTTAGGGTTAGGGTTAGGGTTAGGGTTAGGGTTAGGGTTAGGGTTA